>NC_057800.1:164922040-164952356 GCF_018294505.1 Triticum aestivum | reverse complement strand
CCTCCTATTTTGTGTCTTGACGTAGGGTCCAAGTCTCCTGGGTCTTGTTCGTTGAGAAAATCACGTTCCCGAAGGTTTCATTCCGTTTGGACTCCGTTTGTTATTCCTTTTCTTCGAAACCCTAAAACAGGAAAAAAACAACAATTCTGGGCTGGGCCTCCGGTTAATAGGTTAGTCCCAAAAATAATATAAAAGTGGATAATAAAGCCCAATAATGTCCAAAACAATAGATAATATAGCATGGAGCAATCAAAAATTATAGATGCGTTGGAGACGTATCAACCTCTCACCGTCATCATTCATTCCTCGGTCTCCGTGTTATTGTAACCGGAATACCGACAAGTGAATTGTGATGTGTGAAATTAATACTCCTAGCAACTGTGTTGCTTAGTAGTTAATGGAAGATAATTTCATTCTTAGCGTGTTGGTTACTGAATCACTGTTCTAAGATTGATCGTGCTACCTAGTCCATTTTCCCTAGTGCACTCTTCGACCCATGAGTTAGGATTTTGTAAATCCCATGCTTATTTGATCACATCATCTTGCTCTGAAAAGCAAGATTGTTCCCGAGCTTAGAGACATATCGATGGTTCGTGATTTTCCGGATATCTTCATGGAAGTATCACCAGGTCGTCCCCTGGCCGATATGTTGAGTTCGTGGTCAAGTTGGTTTTCCAATAAACCACTCTTTCTCCAAGAATCTGTGTTCGATACCCCTGAGCTAGTTGCTTAAGCCAAACACCAACTTGGAGAGTTGGAAGATAAAAGCTTGTCTGACTTAATTCATTTTTAAGGGATATTTGTGTGTGTGTGTGTGTGTTGAAGAAAGGTGATATCTTCATCGATTGGTCCTCGTGATCAATTATTGGATCTATTGTCTTGTCCAAACTTTGATTTGAGTGTGGGCTATCCTCAAATCAAATCAGAACCAACGATGTTCGTAATGTTGTCTTACTCGTGGTTGATTCCTCGAGCATACACCATTACATCCTTTGGTCTGACCAATGCTATCACCGTGTTCACTTAATTGTGGGATTCAATCTATATGGAAGCCTGGATGGTTTGTTGTTGAGCCCATTGACACCATTTTCATCTTGTCCATGATTCGTGTTGAACATCTAAGTTAGTGTTGGAAACTTTTGAAAGCATTTTCTTCGTGCTAGCTCATGAAGTTTATGTTTTGGTGGAAGAAGTGACTTCCTCTAATTCACGTGCATATGATGCAAGTTGCTGCCGTGAATTTGAGAAAGTTTGTTTCGCTTCCTCTGGAATCATCCCAAGTCAGTCATGCATACGTGCGAAGTATTCTGTGGTCTGGAGACTTGCAACCTTCATTCTATATGAATCCCTAGCACACCAAGCCACTGATTGATTTGTTCCAGGAAAAGAAGTTAACTGCTAATCCATGGTAATGCATAAAACTTCGATACCCTCAATGATGGTTTCTACCCGAACTCGGTAGTGCTTGCTGTAAGACTACTATGTGGTCATGCTTGTCTTGGACATCGTGTTCACAGGTATGTAGCAGAACCAGCTCATGTTTTGGAGCTTGCTATCGTACTTCATTTCCCGAGAATCTCGCAATGTCATCTCGTCGATTTGTGTTGCTATCTTTCTTTTCCAGACATGCGGTCTGAAATATTCCGTTACCAACCAGATCTGAATCTCAGGCACATATGATGGTTGGAACATTCCCAACATTTGCATTTTGTCCCCAACTTGCACCGCCATTGTGTCAATTTCCCATGGGTTGCCTTCTCAGCAGTTGATGTCCAAGATCATCTTCAAAAGTGGACTTACCATGGGTCCCATCCATCTCCAATGATAAGCAAAAAAACATCCATTACGTTGTCTTCAACAAGGTAGTCCACATCGTCCATCCTAGTCTGAGTATGTCATTCTTTCGAACTCCTTCAAACGATCATTTGGGAATTGCCTTAGGCTGGTATAGAGAATTTCAATGATCTCCGAATCAAAAGTAATTCTTTTTGCCACTTAAGGGAACATTTCTACGAGCCACCTTCCCTATGGTGCCCCGTTATGGAATCATGGCAATTATCTCCTTGCTACTTTGAAACCATGCACCATCTTACTCAAGCGTGGAGTTATTGACTACCAACTTGAACCTTCGTCATCTGCTTTTCCATCACCCCTGATGTGTGTCTTGTGACTCATCTCAAGAGATGTTATTATGCCTCATTTTGTGAGTTGATCGTGAGTTGCTCGATCTCCAAGAAGATCGATCCCTGTAGAGTTTCCTTTTGTCACCATAGTGTGGGCATGAATGTCTCGAAAGCAAAGATGTCAAGATCAAGATGATGCAATGAATCAACATCTTCGAGAAGAGAAATTGGATCATGAAGATTGTGTTAGTTTGTGTCCCCTTTGTTCTCTTACCTCACGTCTTGAATCACGGGACGAGATTCTTGTTTAGTGGGGGTGAGTTGTCACAACCCTAGCTTAGCCTTGCCTGTCATTGCATAAGCATATCCATGCATCATGTCTAAATGTATTTGAAACTTGAAATGGGGGTGATCAAACCCTAGCACTTTGAAATCCAAATAGGTCCAGCTTAAAAAAATGCATTCAATGAACCCAAAATGCTTCCATCAATGTTTGATAATTTTGGCAAGGCTTGAGACCAAACCAAAAATAGTGAACATTTTTGTGGTATATTTTGGGCACTGAATTTAAATCACTATTGTATTTGAATTTGGATCTATATTCTTAATATATGGAATATATTTTCAAATGTCTCTGATATAATTTTATGTGCTTTTGGAATAGTCTAGAGAAGTAACATAAAATTATTCAGAATGTTTTGGCATTGTTTGAATTCTAAAACTGCAGCAAAATAAAAGAAAACAGAAAAACAGAAGAAAAGGAAATGGAAACAGAAACCTACCTGCCAGCCCACCACTGTAGTAGCCCAACTGGGCAAAGCTAGCCCGGCCCACCAGGGGTAGCGCTGTCTTCTTCCTTCTGCCAGGAGGAGAAGCAGCTGCGTGCCCGGCGTGCAGACGAGCTGCGCCAGCTCCTCGTGCCTACCTGGATCCTCCCCGATGCACCTAGATGGCGCCACGACAACCCCTCGACGCCTCGGCCTCTCCCTCGAGCTCATTCCCTCCTCTGCTCCCTCCCTTCTCTCTGTTTGTGAGCGCCCGAGAACGCCGACGAGCACCGCCACGTCCACCGGCCCTCCCTCGCCCATACAGCGTGTCCAGCAGAACCATCGTCGTCTCCTTCATCGTCTACATCAGTCCGTTCGACCGCGCGAGCCCTACAGCGTCATCCTCGAGCTCGTCTTCAACCTCTAGCCGCCGACAACCTCACCTTCGATTCGCCACCATCCGTGCTTCCCCGGCCTCCCCGAGCTTCTTTTCAGCACCCCTGTGAGCTTCTGATCCTCCCCCTATGCTCTCCCCCTCTGTTACCATTCTCTATCCGCCATCCCCGTGCACCCGAGCTTCGGTCGCTGCCATGGTCGGCGAGCCTTGCACTCACGAGCTCCTCCGCTCAAAAAGCCGCGCAGTTGTGCTCCTGGAGCTCCCAGGAGTACAGAGAACCCCTTTGGCCACCCGCTAGCACTCCGTAGCCTCGTCCCGCTCGACATCCGAACTCCGGCCGCCGTCCAGCTCGACGCAACCGCCGCTACGGTCCACCTTGCTCCATCCCATGGCCACCTTTGGATGCGCGCATGCGCCAGCAACCCATACCCGCAAACCGCACGCCAAACCATCGCCCGTAGCACAAATCCGAGCCACGCCGCCGTCGATTTGGTCGCCGCCGGCCAGGCTCCGGTGACTGCCGACGTGGCCGTCATTAGTGGCTAATGATGCCGCTAATTAAACGCCACCGTCAATGACAGACGGGCCCCACCGGCTTTTTAACTAGTTAAGGAAATTAGTTAGAATTAGTCTAATTCGGTTGGATCCACGCGTCAGCATTGACTTTGCTGACATGGCCGTTGACCGGTCCCACCTGTCTGTGACTGGAGCTAGCACCGTGAGACTGACCAGTGGGACCCACTTGTCAGGTTTGACCTGGACCCGCCCTGTTGACTGGTTGTCACGATGACACAGTGGTGATGTCATAAATGCTTTTCTCGATTTAAGTAAATCTAATTGATTTACTTAATTTAGAAAATGTCCTAAACTTCTAAAAATCATAGAAAATAAACCATAACTCCAAATGAAATAATTTATATATGAAAAATTATCAGAAAAATCCAATCTATCCATTTGTACCATTTGCATGCATGTTAGAACAACTTATGACTACTGTTTAGGGCGAATGAAACAAATGGCACTTGAATCTTCACATATGGAGTTGAATTTGAATCTTTGATTCAAACCAACTTCATTTAATCTGGTTGCTAGATGTATTAGATCAAATCACATCATATTGCCATGTCACATTTATGCATCATATTGTTGCACTGCGTTGATTGTGTTTCCTCTCTGTTGCCGGTAATCGTTCCCCCTCAGTAGACGTTGTTCCGGCGATGAGTTTGATGACACCGATGAAGAGCTATACTATCTTCAGAAGTGCCAGGCAAGCAAAACCCCCTTGTTCATTCCGATATAATCCCACTCTATCGCTCCCGCTCTCTTTTACTGCATTAGGACAACAACGATTCATCTGTTACTTGCTGCGGCAATTGAACCCCCTTTTCCTCTGCATGACCTGTCATTGCCACAGTAAATAGATGAAACCCACTAGCATGAGTAGGAGTTGTTTGAGCCTTGATGTGCCTACTCATTCATGTTTGTTTGTCATGCCTGCTACTGCTTAGAGTTGAGTCAGGTCTGATTCATCGAGGATGAATTGGAATATGGTGAACATGTCCTACTGTTGAGAGCTAAGTGTGCGAACACGATTTGGTAAAGGTAGCGGTGAGAGGCCATGTAGGAGTACATGGTGGGTTGTCTCATTAAAACCGTCCTCAGGAACCGAGTTCTGTGTTTGTGATCCATGAACAGCTACTACCACGCATTGGAATGCTTAAGTGCCCCTCTCGACTTATTATAATCGTCTTGATCTTTGTCCAGGAGTTGTAACTAGTTTCTGGTGTTTGTAGGATATGTGTTGGGGGCCATGCGTAGCGCTGACCCTAGGGGTGGGCTATGATGCGGTAGAGACACGAGGCACGGTGTACCGGGACGCCCGTTTGGTGCCTCGGGAACCCTGCTCTCATCATTTGGGGCCGTGAGCCAAACCTCGGCTGGATCTCCTTGCGGATGGAACCCGAATAGGCGATAAACCTAGACTAGAGACTTTTGTGGTTAGTTAATTCATGGCCGACTCCCTCGCCAGGCTTCCGCTTGAAGGTTGCCGAGATACACAACGTGTACATGGTGGTAAGTGGCGAGAGCGTGTGTGAAGAAGTACACCCCTGCAGGGTTAACATCATCTATTCGAATAGCCGCGTCCGCAGTAAAGGACTTCTGGGTTGCCTGTACAGTTCATAGAAAAGTGAAAGTGGATACTCTAAAATGCGCAAGATAAGCGTGAGTGCTATAGATGGCGTTCTCGTAGGGAGACGGGAGCGGATCCATAGTGGTGTATTGATATGGTGAATATGTGGACTCGTGCGCGCCACCTCAAAAGAGTTACTTGCAGTCGTAGTTCAGGATAGCCACTAAGTCAAAGCTAGCTTGCTGTAGTTAAACTCCAGCCCCCTTTGTTGATACTGATGCATATGTAGCTAGTTCTGATGTAAGTCTTGCTGGATACATTTGTACTCACGTTTGCTTAATTTATGTTTTGCAGAGAGACTTCAGTCTCACTAGTAGTTCCGCGTGGACTTCGATGTTTAGCTTCTTACCTCAGTTACGATCTTGTACCCTTGGGAGGGTCTTGTAGATAGTCAGGCTTCTCAACCTTTTTCATTTGTAGTTGTCTGTACTCAGACATGTTTATGCTTCCGCTTGTTGCTTGTATGCTCTGTATGTTGGGTCATGAGACCCATGTTTGTAATACTTGGCTCCTCGGAGCCTAATGAATAAATAATTTGAGTCGTAGAGTTTTGTTGTGATGTCATGGTGTATTTACACATATCGAGCATATTGTGTGTATGATTGAAATGCTTGGTATGTGTGGGATCCGACAACCTAGTTGTCTATCCTTGGTAGCCTCTGTTATGGGGAAATGTAGTCTGGTGCTTCCACTGAGCCATGGTAGTCTGCTACAACCCGGTTTACCGAAGTCCTGCTAGCCCAGTTACTACTGCTCCGGAACACCTAGACTGGCTGGCATGTGTCCTTCTTCGTTCCCGTGTCTGTCCCTTCGGGGAAATGTTACGCGTTGTTCCTTTAAGTCCTTGTAGCTTGCTATGACTTGGGTTCACACATTGATGACCGACACGTTCGTTGCTGGGTCATGTATGCCTGTCCCTGTAAGTTAGTGCCACTTTGGGTTTACGACTAGTCATGTCGGTCCGGGTTCTTTGTCATATGAATGCTAGCGACACTATCATATACGTGAGCCAAAGGCGAAAACGGTCCCGGGCCAGGTAAGGTGGCACCCGTGGGAATACCGTGCGTGAGGCCGCAAAGTGATATGATGTGTTACATGCTAGATCGGTGTGACTTAGGATCGGGGTCCTGACAAAAGGGTGGATTTCCAACACTTCAATGACAAGGTCACGACAAACATGTCGTCGTGGCAGCACAAAAACATCACCACGGCTGGCCAGACGGCTTTGGTGAATAAGTGCAAAGTTAACCGAGCAACCGTCTACCGCCCTACTCATCTTGGGGGCTTGGAGTGTTGAACTTGGAGACATTTTCTCAAGCACTATGGTTCAGATGGACGTGGCTGGAATGGAAGGACCCAAGCAAGATGTGGGTTAGGATGGAGAATCCATTCAACAATGTGAATATGGACCTCTTCTACGTCTCCACCGTCATCACCATAGGAAATGGTAGGAAGGCCTTGTTTTGGAACTCACCATGGTTACAAGGGAAGAAGTTGAAAGACATTGCCCCCTTGATCTATGCAGCCTCCAAGAGGAAGAAAGGACGGTGAGGGAAGCCCTCGTGGAAAATGCATGGTTAATAAGATTGAGACCTCGAGGGAGATAACCAGTGGCGGAGCTAGACATAATCAGTCGGGGGGGGGGGTGAACCATTGAGCAGATCTTTGAGTATGTGGAACTATGGGCCCTCCTTCACGAGGTTCAGCTTCACGAGGATGTTGAGGATGATATCTCTTGGAAGTTTTCTTCGCAGGCCGAGTACTCAGTTGTTGCGGCCCCATTCATTGCAGCCACTCATAGTGGTGAATGAACTAATATGAAAGTCTTGGACACCACCTAAAGTTATTTTTTTTGCTAGGCTGACAATTCAAAATAGGGTGTGAACAACTAATTGCATGGAGAGGAGGGATTGGACCAACTGTGGGCTTTGCACTATTTGTTAGAGAGTTAATGAGACAACACTTCATCTGTTTTTCAAATGTCACTACACTATGAGAGTTTCGAGATTGATCAAGGATTGGCTAGGTTTTGACCCTATCTAGCCTGGCCAATGGGCGGGAGTACACTTTGTTAAGGACTGGTGGAACAATATGTCGGGACCGAATACCACAAATCAGAAGGGGATGGCCTCTCTCACCATGCTAGTGAGTTGGATGATATGGAATGAATGTAATGCTAGAGTTTTGAGGAAAAAATCAACGCCACCATTCTACATCATGAGGCAGCATGAGGCCAAGCTTTCGGTCATGGCGGGGCTAAGCACATGATTTTGATTATGCTGCAACATCGTTTTGTGCATTTTTTAAATCTTTTTTGACGTGCTCTAATGCTGAGCTAAAACTCTGTTATCTCCACCTTAATTAATGCATAAGGTAAATATTTTGTCTTTTTTTTAAAACAATATCTGAAATTTTGCAATCAAAGATGGCTACTTAGGTCCACCCTTCTTTCGACAGAAAAATTATTCTGCCAGCAATATCCATTTCAGGATAGGGGCGCGGTTAGTCTTCGGACTGTGACATTTGAAAAGAGCCAGCACCCAGCCAATTAACTAAGGTAACTTGTACGGCATAATAACTGGAGTGAGGAATATTTCATATTTCGATGTCATACCAGGAACTGGAATATTGTGGGGTAAATCAAATCAAATCAGGAACTTCCTCTTTGTGATTGGGGAGACTCGTTGGCACGACGTGGTTCAGGCCGATCAAAGAGACGGCGCGTTTACTGCTGCCCATCTCAGCTTCCCCGGATTGAATGGGCACGCACGCATCCATGATCCATCCGGCCGCGGCAACTGTTCTGCGCAGCGCGCCACTCTCTTCTCCTTTTTCTTTTTCTTTTGGCCCGGCTGTCGCCTCGTGGCTCTGAAATATCTGAGGAATCCTATCACACCTGGTCACCGGATGCTGACCACAGCTGATCCCTCCGTTCCGAATTACTTGTCTTGGATTTGTCTGATACGGATGTATCTAGACTCATTTTAGTGATAGATACCTCCGTATCTAGACAAATTTAAAACTAAGTAATTCGGAACGGAGGGAGTAGGTGTGTACGTGCCTAACTGCCTACGTGCAAGGCAATCAAGCTCCGCATAGATTGCAGCAATATAGTAGGAAAACCGTATCATCGAGAGATACGATCGTGCCAGCTCGGCCTGATTAGCTAGCAAATGGCGGAGCTGTATATCGGTGTCTTCTGGTTGCTGATGCTGTCACAGCTAGCTAGCTAGTCGGCGGCCTGAAGCTTGCAGAAATTCGCGGCGCACGTTCGCTATGAACGTGCGTGATTGATTAGATTTGACACCGGTTTATGGTAGGTGCTCTAATTTGTCCATTCCGTTGCTCTATTTTCCATGGGGTCGGTCTCTGATGATGCGCGGTCTGCGATTACTTTGCTGTTTAGGCACGTCGGAGAATATGCTTGTGTAGCTGTAGCCTGCAGCATATGCCTTGAGATGCAGCAGCTAGCTAAGATTTTCGTTTCAGCTGCAGGCATAATATAAGCTCGTAGCTCGGGGGAAAAGATTGAAGACGCCGTTGACGCAACGGACGCCGCACTTGATCCTTGGGAAAGAAAGGTGATTTACATAGCACTAGTGATTGGGGCGCCATCCGGTGGCGCCACTTGAAATGAAACTGTATGTACGTTTCTATTTTAAAAAAATATATAGAGTCCTCGTCTCCGTTTTAAAAAAATCCCAGAAAAAAAAATCCTCATCTTCATTTAAAAAAAGAAGTAAAAAACAAAAAAAAATACCACCACAGCTTGTATAACCCTCCGTTTAAAAAAACAGAGACCTCACCTCCATCTAAAAACATTTAAAAAATAATCCTCACCTTCAACTAATTTTTTTAAAAAAGATTTCTCACTGCGGCCAACCAACTTGCGCCATGTGACATAGCTGGTTGGCCGCCCTTCACGCGTAGCTTAATGGGTTTAATCTTTAATCACGGTACGATGATACTAGATCAAGTGCATACAAAGTATATACTACTATACTAAAAAGATGTTATGAAATTAGGCAGATTTTGTTTAAGCTGATCGCAAACAAGACGGCGGAGAAGGATGGCTTCGCGCTCCCCTTCCCTCGTGCCCTGCCCCTCCCCCCCTGCCGCGGTGGGCTCCGGTGCCGCCCCCCCTTCCCCTCGGCTGGTTTGGTGGCGTTCGTGTCCTCCCCGTCTCCACGTTGTGGTCCGCTCTATGCGGGGGCGCCCCGTGCTAACCGCTTCTCGGCCTTGGATTAGGCTTCGTGACCTATCCAGATCTAGGGTTCCTCCTCATCCCGTCTCCCTCTGCTTTCCCCCTCCTCCGCTCTCTCGCTAGTTCGCCGCTGTGGTCGCCATGGACGTTCTTGCGGGTCCTCCAACGACCGTAACTCCAACGGCAAGAGGCCGCTGGGATCTCCGGAAGCTGGGGAGGTGGATCCGTTGGCCTATGAGGCGTTGTTGCGGTCCAAGCTTCGCGATGCGCAGCCGGCGCGCGAGCGCGATGGGTGGGTTCCGGTCGGGCCGCTGATGGCTGGGTCTCGTCGTCTAGTGCTGGCACGGATGCGTGGGAGGTAGCGGTCTTGGCGGGTCTAGGCTGTCGCGCGTGTCTCCGCCTCTGGTGGCACCCAGATCTGGCCCTGTTGCTGATTCTGGGGCTGGTGGTGGATCCCGCCATGTGCAACGCTTGAACAACTCCTCCTCCTTCCCCAAAAATTCTCGCAAGTCTGCGCCTGTGTTTTGTGGAGACGGTGTTCTTCCTCCTCCTCCCCCCGGTGCCCCTCCCGCGTTTGCCATCGTCGCGCCCTCCAACACCCCCTCCTCATCTGGATCTTTATCGTGCTTTGCTTGTCACCATCCTGACCACTTCCAATACCATTACAAGTTTCCGCCGTTCTGCTTGATTTGCCGCCAGGATGGCCATCTTACGGTCAACTGTGGTAACTGCTACCTCCCTTCTTCACCTCCTGTGGTTAAGCATTTTGGGACTGGGCTGCTTGGCTGTGATTTCTTTGTGATGGTTGGGAATCTCGAACCTGCTTCCCCTGTTCCCATCATCCAAAATGCCTTCTGTGGTTTCAGTTCCGTCTCCTAGTGTTTCTCTTAAGGTGCTTTTGGATGAGCTGAGTGCTTGGGACCCGAAGGGCTGGGACTGGCAGATCCAGCAGCTGGCTCCAGCCTCCTATGGGTCATTTTTTCATTCGAAGACAATCTTAGGATGATAGCTTCTTGCACGAGCTTTACCCTTGCAACCAGTTGGTGATTTCAGTGAAGGAGGCCGAGGAAGGTGGGAAAGCCTCTGCTTCCCTGACCGATTCTTGGGTCCTGCTGGATGATTTCCCAACTGTTATGCGCACCTCTGCTGTTGTGATGGCCTTCGCTGAGTTGGTTGGGCTTCCCGTTTCGGTTGACTCCGGTTCTCTTGCTCGTCCAGGTCTGATCCGTGTGCTCATCAAATGCCTTGACCCCGCCCACGTCCGTGGCCATGTCTTGTTCTTCCCCGAATCATCTGCTTATCGCATTTTCATCTGCCTAGAGGGCTCCCCTCCTTTTGCCGTGGGGCCGCCGCAGCCTCCACCTCCCCCTGCCCCGCCGAGTGATGGCAACCATGATGATACCAGCTAGAATGACTCCCGTGATTCTAGGCCTCCTTTCCAGCAACATGAATGGGATTCCCTTAGCCCCCACCTTTAGGAAGTCTTCAAGCATGGGCGCCGCTTGGCGGCGGCGGCACTTCTGCGGTCGCGGTGTGCTCCCCTACTGCTGCAGCTCCCGTCACGGGGCCACTTCTTCTGCATGGGCCGTATCGGTCCTCCTTAGCCCCTTCTCGGCTATCTACTCCAACCTTCTGGCCAGGCCGCTATCCCCCACCCTCTCTGGCGTTGAAGATGATATGATCATGCCCCCAACTATGCCTTCCTCTACTGCTGTGGTGCCGCGCTCCAAATCTGCTATCTGAAAGTTCTCGGTGCGGAGCCGGGGTTTGGGGTCCTCCAAGCTGTCCGCTGCTGGGCTCTATCGTCAGCTGGATGGAGATCTAGGCGGGGTGGCTTCGCCCTCGGCTTCGGTGACTACCCCATATTCTAGCCGCTCCATCCTTGCGTGCACTTCTCTCTCCGCTGCTCGCAAGAGCAAGCGCTCAAGCAATGTGGGAGAGTCGGTGCTAGACAGGGCATCTCGACGGGCGGAGGAGCGGGATCAGATCCTTGAAGGTATCCCTCGTGCCTCTCCTAAGCGTGTCATTTTATCTAATTTCTCTGATGATCATTGATAACCCACAAGTATAGGGGATCACAACAGTTTTCGAGGGAAGAGTATTCAACCCAAATTTAAAGATTCGACACAAGGGGCAAAGGATATTTGCAAGTATTAGCAGTTCAGTTCTCAATCCAACCACACCTGGAGATTTAATATTTGCAGCAAAGTAATCAGTAGCATAGTAGTATGATAGTTTTGATAGCAGTGGTAACAACAGTAGTTACAGTAACAGTGATAGCAATGATTTTGTAGCAAGTGTAACAGTAATAGCAGTAGTAGCAACTTAGCAAGAACAATATATGGGAAATTCATAGGCATTGAATCGGTGGATTCGTTGGATGATATTCATCATATAACAGTCATAACGTAGGACGATACAAAACTAGCTCCAATTCATCATAAATATAATGTAGGCATGTATTCAGTAAATAGTCATACGTGTTTATGGAAAGAACTTGTATGACATCTTTTGTCCTACCCTCCGTGGCAGCGGGGTCCATAAGAAAACTAAGGGATATTAAGGGCTCCTTTTAAGTGAGAACCGGAACAAAGCATTAACACATAGCGAATGCATGAACTCCTCAAACTACGGTCATCACCGGAAAGTATGCCAATTACTGTCACACTGGGGTTTACGGATCATAAAACGTAATAGGTGAATATGACTTGCAATATCGGATCTAGAACATAGATATAATGGTGAAAACATAAACAGTTCAGATCTGAAATCATGGCACCCGGTCCCAAAGTGACAAGCATTAAGCATGGCAAAGTCATAACATATCAATGCCAGAACATAATGGATACTAGGGATCAAGCCCTAACAAAACTAACTCGATTACATGATGAATCTCATCCAACTCCTCACCGATCAGCGAGCCTATGAAGGAATTACTCACTCCCGGTGGGAGCATCATGGAATTGGTGATGAAGGCGGGCTGGTGATGATGAAAATCGAAGATCCCCCTCCATGGAGCCCTGAATGGACTCCAGATCTGGCCTCCCGATGAAGAACAGGAGGTGGCGGCGGCTCCGTATCGTGAAGCGCGATGAAACTTCCTCCCTTATTTTTTCTTCAAAAACAGGATTTTATAGAGTTAGAATTAGGGTCTATGGGCCACCAGGTGAGAACAACGCACCTGGGCGCGCCTGGAGGGGGTGGCGTGCCCTGGTGGGTTGTGCTCAACCAGGGCCCCCCCTCCAGTGGTTCTTGGCTCCAATATTTTTCTTTTATTGCAAAATAATTCTCCAAGAAGTTTCGTTCCATTCCGAGAACTTTTATTTATGCACAAAAACAACACCATGGTAGTTATGCTGAAAACAGTGTTAGTCCGAGTTAGTTTCATTCAAATCATGCAAATTAAAGTCCAAAACAAGAGCAAAAGCGTTAGGAAAAGTAGATATGATGAATACGTATCAACTCCCCCAAGCTTAAACCTTTGCTTGTCCTGAAGCAATCCAGTTAACAAACTGAAAGTGAAAAAGAAAAACTTTTACGAACTCTTTTGTTCTTGTTTACATAAATAAGCTTAAGTAGCACACAGGTTTTCAGCAAAGATCATGACTAACCATATCAATAATAAGTCTTAAAAATTATATTAACTCATATCAATGACATAATCAACTAGCGAGCAATAATAAGATATCTCAAATGCCAACACTTTGTCAAAACAATCATGATATAATATGACAACAGTGGTATCTCACTAGCCTTTTTGAGACCGCAAAACATAAATGCAGAGCACCTCCAAAGTTCAACAAGCGACTAAACTTTGTAAGTCATGGGGTAGAAAAGATCCAGTCATGATGCATCCAACATTAACTATACACAATGCATTAGGATGACAATAGTGCTCTCAGATCTGGCACTTATTTTAGAAGGTGATGACTCAACATAAAATTAAATAGATAGTCTCTTCGCAGAGGAAAGCAGGGATTTGTAGAGGTGCCAGAGCTCAAAGTTTTAAAAACAGAGATAAATGAAATTTTGGGGAATGCACCCTTCCTGTTTATGTCACGACCAAAAGTTATCAATATCTTCCATGCTAAACACATTAGTGGCGGTTCCCAAGCGATAAAAGTAAATGTTTACTCCCCCTCCATCAACAAACACATTCCACGGCTAGCCGAATCCATAGGTACCGTCCATACCAACAACAATCCCGGGGGAGTTTTGTTTAATTATTTGCAATTTTTGAATTCGGGACTAGGAATCCCTCTCGTGCAAGGACGAGTGAATAAACACTCATCATGAGAATAACCCGCTTAGCATGGAAGATACCGACTACCCCTGTCGCTCTATGAACAATCCAGGCACACAAAACAGATGTTTATTTGAAGTTTTTAGAGGTGGCACATGCAAATTTACTTAGAACGACATGGCAATACCGCATATAGGTAGATATGGTGGACTCATCTGGGTTTAGGGTTTTGATGTAGAAGCAGTAGTTCCTCTTAGTACAGGCAAAGGCTAGCAAATAGGTTGAGAAGCGGCCAGCTAGAGAGCGAAAACGGTCATGAACATGCATTGTCAATAATGAACATTGGATACTAGCATGAGTAGGATATGGACACCATAACATAAATATCATAGAGTCTATGTTGGTTTTCATTCAACCAGATGCATGAACATGTGCCAAGTCAATCCACTTGAAACATTCAAAGGAGGATACCATATCATCATACTACATCACGATCATTTTAACACACTGTTAACATCGAAGATAAATTATTACCCACTCCTAGCTACTTAGGCATGACATGAGTGTCGGTGTCAAAACCGGCGGATCTCGGGTAGGGGGTCCCGAACTGTGCGTCTAGGCCGGATGGTAACAGGAGGCAAGGGACACGAAGTTTTACCCAGGTTCGGGCCCTCTTGATGGAGGTAAAACCCTACGTCCTGCTTGATTGATATTGATGATATGGGTGTTACAAGAGTAGATCTACCACGAGATCAGAGAGGCTAAACCCTAGAAGCTAGCCTACGGTATGATTGTATGTTGTGATTGTTGTCCTACGGACTAAAACCCTCTAGTTCATATAGACACCGGAGAGGGTTAGGGTTACACAAGGTCGGTTACAAAGGAAGAGATATCCATATACGTATTGCCTGGCTTGCCTTCCATGCCAAGTAGAGTCACATCCGGACACGAGACGAAGTCTTCAATCTTGTATCTTCATAGTCTAACAGTCCGGCCAATGGAGATAGTCCGGCTGTCCGGAGACCCCCTAATCCAGGACTCCCTCAGTAGCCCCCGAACCAGGCTTCAATGATGACGAGTCCGGCGCGTAGTATTATCCTCGACATTGCAAGGCGGGTTCCTCTTCAAATTCTATGTACATATCGAAATAATGTCCGATTCCTTGTGATGGTTTGTACTTCTTGGCTTCTACGCCCAATAATGGCTACTTTCCACGTGTCGAGCGAATGTGAAGAGCCAGGGTGTTTTCACATTTACCCCCTAGCTATGTAAATGAGCCGTCTATTTAAAAAGACGAGGATTCAGATCCAAATCACATCATCCTCCCTTGCCGAGTCTTCATTAGAGCGTACCTGACAGAGATCCATTCCACCATGGCCGGTCGACGCAGCTCCTCTCGCACCTCTAGTTCCAAGCCTGGAGATTGGGAGAGATGTTCCATCCCGCACAGCAAATTGGTGATGCTTCAGTCCAAGGGATTTCTTCCCCCAGCGTACCTGGTCCCGGTTCGAGCCGGGCTTGACACTTATAATGGCGGAGAGCAAGCGGAGAGCCGTCCCAATCCCTCCAAGGGAGAGCGGGTATGCCTTGTCCCTTATCTGGTAAGAGGGCTCGGATTCCCAACCCATCCATTTCTTCGAGGGCTTCTGGAGTTCTATGGCCTCCAGTTGCACAACCTCACACCTGCCTCTCTGCTGCATAGCGTGGGATTCGTAGCCCTTTGCGAGTTATTTTTGGGCTGTGAGGCTCATTTCGCTCTGTGGAAGAAGTTGTTCTTCCTGGTGCCCCGTTCTAAGAAGGGATCAATATATCAAGTAGGCGGAGCCGAAGTGTGGCGTATCACCGGGATCGGATACCTATCCGGGACCCCAAAGAAGACGTCCGAAGACTGGCCTTCAGAATGGTTTTATATAGAAGATGCCCCCTTCCGGACCCTATTCGGATCGGCCTTCCAAAGTTTGACAACGCCCCTTTGAAGGAGCGTCAGAGCTGGCGTCCACGGATCCCCCTGGAGGAAGACGACCGGGACATTCTTTATCTGATGAGCCGGATAAGCTCTTTAGCTCGATCCGGACTGACCATGATCGAGGTCATGGCTATATGCATTATGCGGGGGGTGCAGCCGCTCCAGTATAGAGGCCACCCCATGTGGGATTTCAACAGGGAGGATGACGCCACCCGCCACGGCCGCAAAGGGCCGGGATCGGCTACTGATCTAATAAAGATCTTGTCCACTTTGTACAAGGGAGAAGAGGAGGAATTCCTCCGTGTCAACCCGCAGGGCGGATTCTCCATGTACAATCCTCTGAGCTGGGTAAGCGGAGATTTTTCTCACCCATCCGTTTTGTATTCCCGTAGTTTAAGTATTCATTCTAGCGATTTCATCGCAGGAGCTGTGCCAGGAAGTAAAGGAGATAAACAAGCCTCCCCCACAGCCCGAGGACCCTGGACGGTCCCTTGACCCGGCCTCCCAGGAGGATCCGGACATATCCGTGGAGCTGATCGACGGGGTATTTTACCAAGGGAGTAATGATAATACCTTGGTGGCCATTACGGCCGATTAGCCTGGGCTAGTTCCAGCCTCACAGGTGACTGAGACCGAAATCCCAGCACTTAAAAAGGGATCCGTCCTTGTGCTCTTTTTATTGCCGTATAATAGCCGTGTTTTGCAGGGGAGGTCCTCGGGGCAGAAGGCCGAGCCCGGGGCAACTAGCCAACAAGGGGCCGCTAGGCCAGGCAGGCTAAAAAGATTCGTAGTCCGGATTGAGGCACTGGCGCAGCGGTATGGCGCGCCGTCTTTATTACAAGACATTATTTACAGAGGCATACTAACGCCCATGCCTTCTTTTCAGGAAAAGAGCGCTCGCCAGACTATACCCGGAGAGGCTACCAATCGCGCCTCCACAAGCCAGGCTCCAAGGCCAGACTCAGAGGTGGGAACGAGTACAAGGCGTGTGCCGGGTGTTCCTCGGACAGAGGATACGGATAGACTGTCCGCCACCCATTCCGAGGTGGAAAGTGCCATGAACCACAGGTGTCGCCAGACTGTTCTTCGTGACGCTTGTTTCTCCCTAGAGGCATTAGATGCCTTCAACTCGGGATATGCGCACCTCCGTGCCGCTCAAGATGGTCTAGCTAGAGCCACGGAGTAGTATGTAAAAGACATACAGGTGAGAAAATTGGATGATTATATATATCAGTAGCCCCTGAGACTTGAAACAGTTAGGATAACTGATTTAAGGATCATTTGTTATGTAGGTTCTTACAGAAAAGAATACTCAACTGTCCCAGGAGTTGGAAGAGTGCAAAGCCCAACTTCATGCCGCACTGTCCGCCGCAGGGGAGCCCAAAGAGACCCCCGCTGGTAACATATCCGTCAAATGATAAGTATCATATTAGAGTGCGGCTTTATATGCAAATCTGACGAAAAAATTGCAGATGACGCTGGAGTGAATCTGGATAAGCAACAACTCAAACGCGAGTTGAAGGCTGGTGAGAGCGTGCTTACAAGGGTGAGGTAGGAGAAGAATGATCTCCAAGATGCCAACACCAAGCTGGGCGTGGAACTGAAAGATGTTCGTGCCCAACTGTCGGACTCTGTTAAGAGAATCGACGGCTTCGGTGCGGCATATTTAGTAAGTGCTTGAACGAACTTAAAAAGAGTTCGGCGGGGAAGCTGGCTGACAGAGTTATGTCTGTAGGTATGTTAACAGGTCGTCCTGCCGAGGAGATGCCTAGTTCGACGGGTGATCTTCTTCCCGAGCTCGGACAGTTGCACGAACGAGTTCGGCAGGTGATGCAAGGCGTTGCCCAGGCCTTGTGGCCGTCCGTCTCCCTACCCGAAGGCCTTGGAGAGCTTGCAGAAAAGCTGAAGGGAGCACGGCGGCGCTTCCGATTATGGAAGATATCGGCCTGCCGTCAGGGTGCCAGGGAAGCTTGGGCGATGGTGAAGACACGATACACGAAGGCTGACTCGAACCACATGGCCGAAGTTGGACCTGTGGGGCCTGATGGCAAGGAGATCCCTGTAAATTTAGTGTACGGCCAAGTAGAATTATCCGCAAAGTATTCCCAACAGGACTGTAGACTAGACAGCCTATTGGATGGCATTGAAGAGAAATTCAACCAGTCAAATTGACTATGTAATTGTAAAGTGACATATATGATGCCTTCTAGCCGGGTTGTAGATCGTTTGTCGTGGCGGACCTTTTCGCTTCAACCTCGGGACCCGACGGTCCGGAGTGTATCCGAATACCCTCTCGATTATATAAGAACTGGGGCATGCATGGAGACTAGGCGTAGGGGTCATTAGTGCTTTATCAGACAAGTGCCCAACTAGTTACGTTATATTACATGGGTAGTAAGAAACATCTTCCAAAGAGAATAGTTCCGTTAAGGGTAGGCATGCCCTAAAGTGCATGTCCGGACTGCGACAACAAGTGCAGTAAAAACTTCTGGGGGCAGATATGGTTAATAAATAAAAGTCATCTTTTGTTCACTGACTGAATATTCTCTTAAGAACGCTAGCTTTCGGCTTCACCCACTCTGAGGTACACGTCCGGCTAACCCGGCGGTAACAATCGCAGAGGTGCTCCCCTTATGCCCTAGCCGAATTAACGGGAATGTAGGGCATTAATACAAGAGCCAGGTAACCCATCTTGGCCAAAACTTAAGTCATATCGATGCATATAATGGTGAAAAAAGGTACATGCGGAAGTATAACGCATGTGTTGGGCGTGATGCCTAGGTAAATAATTTAAGCTTCTGTGAAAGAAGCCCCCAGGTGTAGATAGTGCGGCTAGCACCTCTGTAGTGTACAAGTGAGGCACAAGGTGACCCTTGAAGGCCTAGAAGAATAAAAGAAATAAAGGGAAACAAGACAGACGACGCATATGCAGAAAATGGACAAAGGGAAGGGACTAACACAAAGTCTAGTGCTAGGCGTAGAATCTTCGGAGCCTGGCTGCATTCCATGGGTTCGGCTCGAGTCGACTAGTCGATGCATCCCGCAGTCGGTACGCTCCGCCGGTCAGAACTTGGTCGATGACGAAGGGACCTTCCCATTTGGGCTCTAGCTTGTTCTTTTTCTTATCCGGCAGCCGGAGAACTAGTTCGCCAACGTTATAAGTTTTGGCTCGTACTTCTCTGCTTTGGTATCTGCGGGCCTGTTGCTGGTAAAATGTGGAACGGGCTTTGGCTACGTCGCGCTCTTCCTCCAAGGTGTCCAGACTGTCCTGCCGATCGAGCTCGGCTTCTCTTTCTTCGTACATGCACACTCGAGGTGAGTCATGAATTATGTCACAGGGCAGGACTGCCGCTGCGCCGTACACCATAAAAAATGGTGTGTATCCGGTACTATGATTCGGCGTGGTCCGTAGCCCCCAGAGTACGGAGTCGAGCTCCTCTACCCAGTGCGTGTCAGACTCTGTTAAGGAGCACACTAGTCTGGGTTTAATGCCGCTCATTATAAGACCATTTGCTCGTTCGACTTGACCATTGGTTTGTGGATGGTAGACTGAAGCATAATCGAGCTTGATGCCCATTTTGCTGCACCAGAGTTTTACCTCGTCGGCCGTGAAGTTCATGCCGTTATCAGTGATGATGCTGTGGGGGACGCCGTAGCGATGTACAACCCCGGATATGAAATCTATCACCGGTCCGGATTCGGCTGTTTTAACCGGTTTGGCCTCTATCCATTTGGTGAATTTATCCACCATGACCAATAAGTATTTTTTTCTTGTGGGTTCCACCTTTAAGGGGTCCAACCATGTCAAGCCCCCAGACCGCAAAGGGCCATGTAATGGGGATTGTTCGGAGGGCGGTGGGTGGCATATGGCTTTGATTTGCAAAGAGCTGGCAACTAGCGCAATGCTTGACTAAGTCCTGTGCGTCTGCCTGGGCCGTTGGCCAATAGAATCCTGTACGGAAGGCCTTACTCACAAGAGCCCGGGCTGCGGCGTGATGATCGCCGAGTCCAGCATGAATTTCTGCCAAAAGGTTCCGTCCTTCCTCTTCGGAGATGCACCGTTGAAGGACTCTGGTAGCGCTTTTTTTGTACAATTCTCCCTCGTGGACCCTTTAGGCCTTTGATCGCCGCACTATGCAGTGTGCCTCATTTTGGTCCTCCGGGAGTTCCTGTTTAGTTAAGTAGGCCAGGAATGGTTCTGTCCACGGGACAATAATAGCCATTATTTCGTGGGCTGATTGTGTTATTTCGGTGGCGGAGCCTCCGATTGTGTCAGAGAGTTCGGTATCGGGTATTTTGGCCGGGTCTGGACTATTGTTACCGGTGTCCCCTTCCCATGCTACGGATGGCTTGAAAAGCCTTTCCCAAAAAATGTTGGGAGGGACCGCGTCGCGTTTTGTGCCAATGCGGGCGAGATATCCGCCGCCTGATTGTTTTCCCGAGCCACATGGTGAAATTCGAGCCCCTCGAACCGGGCTGACATTTTTAGGACGGCATTGCGATAAGCGGCCATTTTTGGATCCTTGGCATCAAAGTCTCCATTTATTTGGGATATTGCAAGGTTTGAATCCCCGCGCACCTCTAGGCGTTGAATGCCCATGGATACTACCATCCGGAGACCATGTAGAAGGGCCTCGTATTCGGCTGCATTGTTGGAATCCGTATACATTATCTGTAGTACGTACTGAACTGTGTCTCCTGTTGGGGACGTCAAAACGACGCCGGCCCCTAGACCAGCCAACATTTTGGAGCCGTCGAAGTGCATGATCCAGTTTGAATATGTGCCGTACTCTTTAGGGAGTTCGGCTTCCGTCCATTCAGCGACGAAGTCAGCCAAAACTTGCGATTAATAGCTCGCCGTGGCTTGTAAGTTATGTCGAACGGGAGGAGCTCAATGGCCCATTTGGCAATCCGACCAGTCGCGTCGCGGTTGTTTATAGTATCGTTAAGTGGTACTTCCGAGGCTACCATTATCGAACACTCTTGGAAGTAGTGTCGCAGCTTCCTGGATGCCATAAATACCGCATACGCTATCTTTTGATAATGCGGGTGCCGCGATTTGCATGGAGTAAGGACAGTGGACACGTAGTAAACCGGCTTTTGAATGGGAAATTTGTGTCCGTCCACTTCTCGCTCGACGACAAGCACTGCGCTTACCACTTGATGAGTTGCCGCAATGTATAATAGCATTAGTTCGCCAATGTTTGGCGTGTCCAGGACTGGGTTTGTTGCCAACATGGCTTTTATTTTGTTGAGTTCGGCCGTGGCGACGTCCGTCCACTTGAAGTGTTCGGTACGCCGGAGGAGGCGATAAAGGGGTAATGCCTTTTCTCCCAAACGGGAGATAAAGCGGCTTAGAGCCACCACACATCCAGTTAGTTTTTGTATTTGTTTGAGGTCTATTGGGGTAGCCAACTGTGACAACGCTCAGATTTTGGCCGGATTAGCTTCAATGCCTCTACTTGAGACAATGAATCCCAGGAGCTTTCCTGCTGGTACGCCGAAGACGCATTTTTCTGGATTGAGCTTGATGTCATATGTTCGGAGGTTGTCGAATGTGAGCCTCATCTCGTCTACTAGAGTTTCGACATGCTTGGTTTTAATGACCACGTCATCCACGTATGCCTCCACTGTTTTGCCGATCTGGTTTGCCAGGCATGTCTGAATCATGCGCTGATATGTTGCACCGGCTTTTTTTAGCCTGAAGGGCATTGTGTTGAAGCAGAATGGACCGTATGGTGTGATGAATGCCGTTGCGGCTTGGTCTGGCTCTGCCATTTTGATTTGGTGGTAGCCGGAGTATGCGTCGAGGAAACACAATGAATCGTGTCCTGCGGTGGCATCGATGATTTGATCGATGCGGGGGAGGGGGAAGGGATCCTTTGGATAGGCCTTGTTAAGGTCCTTAAAATCGACGCACAAGCGCCAGGATTTGTCCTTCTTTGGTACCATCACCAAGTTTGCTAGCCAGTCTGGATGTTTTATGTCTCTGATGAATCCGGCCTCCAATAGCTTGGCTAGTTCCTCTCCCATGGCTTGTCTTTTAGGCTCGGAAAAACGTCGAAGAGCCTGCTTGACTGGCTTGAACCCTTTTATGATATTTAGGCTGTGTTCAACCAGCCCGCGTGGGATTCCTAGCATGTCTGAAGGGTGCCAGGCAAAAATATCCCAGTTCTCGTGTAGGAACTCTCGCAGTGCGGCATCAACATCGGGGTTTAATTTTGCCCCGATGGAAGCTGTTTTTGTAGGGTCCGTTGGATGGACTTGGAATTTGACTATTTCGTCCGCCGGCTTAAAGGAGGTGGACTTGGATCTTTTATCGAGAATCACGTCGTCCATGTTTACCGTGGAGCGCAGCGCAGTTAGTTCTTTGGCCGCTAGGGCTTCGAATAGTGCCTCAAGGGCCAGTGCAGCTGTCTTATTTTCGGCGTGGAGTGCTATGTCCGGATCACTAACAAGAGTGATGATTCCGTTGGGCCCAGGCATTTTGAGCTTCATGTACCTATAATGGGGTATGGCTTGGAAGATTGTAAATGCCAACCGTCCTAATAGAGCGTGGTATCCGCTGCTGAACGAGGACACTTGGAATGTAATTTCTTTGGACCTGTAATTATCCCGCGTGCCGAATACCACGTCTAGTGTGATTTTTCCGGCGCAGCGTGCTTCCCGACTGGGGATGATTCCTCTAAAGGTTGTGCTGCTTTGCTTAATGTGGCTCCAGTCTATTTCCATCTTTTGAAGAGTTTCCTCGTAGATGAGGTTTAATCTGCTGCCGCCATCCATGAGTACCTTGGTGAGTCGAAAGCCGCCCACGATTGGACTGAGGACCAGTGCGGCTGGTACTCGGGCTGTTCGGAATTTCGGTTCGTCACTAGCATTGAAGGTAATAGCTGTGTCGCTCCAAGGATTTGTTTCTGCTATGTGGCAGATTTTGGACGTGCTGCGGAGTGTTCGCTTCCGTCTTTTATTTGACGCAAAGGTCTCGAAGACCATTAAGACCGTATTGTTGTCCTCGGGGTGGTGCTCTTTGGTTTTTGGGAGGAGTAGATCCTACCCACTTTTGGCCACCTGCCGGAGTATCCAGCATGCTCTAAGGCTGTGTGTTGGTATCACATCCGTTGTACTATGAATTTTGCAGGGTCAGTTGAGCCATCCCTCTAGTACGGTTCCTTGCCCCGTAGAGGGCTTTTGCTTTTTGGTAGTTAACCCAGGTGTATTGTGATAATCCACCCTTTTATTTCGGACTGGGTTTGTATTCAGGGTCGGATTATCCCAAAATTTTATTTCGGTTTTCCAGGCGCTTTCCATCGCACAGTACTTTCGCACTATGGACACCAAGCCGACAAAGCGTGTAATTTCACGACGACTTATGGCGTTGAGGATTCCCTTATCCGTGCAATTATTGCAGAAGAATGAAATTGCTTCTTCCTCGCGGTAGTCCTTTATCCTGTTCTTGACCAGGAGGAATCTGGCCCAGTAATGGTGTACTGTTTCTTCGGGCTCTTGCCTAATTTGGGATAGATCGCGTATGTTTGGGTGGGTGGGTGGAATTGAATCCGAATCCTCACCCGATCTGAGGCTCAGTGGCCAAGGAGTTTCCGAACTCGAAAGCTTGGATTCTTGAACGTTTTCTGGTAAATCTAGCCCGCTGCCTGATTCTGGGTTCAGGCTTTGAGTGACGTCCTCCCCTCCGTGGGTATCCGGTTTGGGGGGTCGGGAATCCGGACGTAGCTAGTCCTTAAGATAGATGAAGTTTTTCCGCATTGTTCTTCCACCACTGCAACGTGGTGGGTGACCTGGGGAGAGTTAATTTCTCTTAGATCGGGTTTAGGCCCAATCTGATCGTAGTATGTAGCGACTCTCAGGGCGGCGATACGATCCAAGAGCTCCTTCAGGGAAGAGAACTCCATTGGATCTAACTACTTGGCGAGTTCCGAGTTGATGTGAAGATTGCTTTCGATGACCCGAGAAGTCATCGTCGGTGCAGCGGCCGAACATGCGGTCATAAGAAAACCACCAAGCCGGAGAGTTTGGCCGATAGCCAGAGCTCCCTCAGCGATAGTGCCGTCTTTAAAGACGGGACGAGACATCCTTCCTTGTGGCGACGGCACAGCGGAACTCTCAATGAAAGCACCAATGTCGGTGTCAAAACCGGCGGATCTCGGGTAGGGGGTCCCGAACTATGCGTCTAGGCCGGATGGTAATAGGAGGCAAGGGACACGAAGTTTTACCCAGGTTCGGGCCCTCTTGATGGAGGTAAAACCCTACGTCATGCTTGATTGATATTGATGATATGGGTGTTACAAGAGTAGATCTACCACGAGATCAGAGAGGCTAAACCCTAGAAGCTAGCCTACGGTATGATTGTATGTTGTGATTGTTGTCCTACAGACTAAAACCCTCCAGTTTATATAGACACCGGAGAGGGTTAGGGTTACACAAGGTCGGTTACAAAGGAGGAGATATCCATATACGTATTGCCTGGCTTGCCTTCCACGCCAAGTAGAGTCCCATCCGGACATGAGACGAAGTCTTCAATCTTGTATCTTCATAGTCTAACAGTCCGGCCAATGGAGATAGTCCGGCTGTCTGGAGACCCCCTAATCTAGGACTCCCTCAATGAGAAACTATAATCTCTAATTGTCATTGCAAACATGTTTGAATAATATGTTGAATCATGGATACTATGTTAAACATATCTACAAAAACAGAACAAGTTGAGTTCATACCCGTTTCTCTCTGCCATAGCTAGTTCATCAAATATCGTCATTATTGCATTTCACTTGCACGACCGAATGATATGAAAATAATACTAGTGCAAGAGTGCCGTGGACTAAGCTGGAATATGCAAAAAATTTATTCAAAAGGAGAAGACAGAGCAATTGGGCTCTTTGTTAGATCAACAATAATGCATATGAGAGCCACTCAACATTTTCATCGTGGTCCTCTCCTTGGTATGACTCAATAAAAAGAAAAGAATTTCAGGGAAACACACTGAAATATTTTTGGATTTTTTAGTTTTTCTTGAAGATAGCAAAATTAAAGGAAGAAAAACAAAAACAAGAAAAACTATTTACACGGGAAATCTCCCAACAAGCAAGAAGAAGAATCGAGAAATCTTTTTGGGTTTTCGTTTAATACTACAACTAATTAAGCTAGAAAGAAAAACCAAAAAGAAGCAAGAAATATTTTTGGGTTTTCTCAAAGTTTTTCAGACACACAAGAAGAAAGCGATAAAAAATAAATCTAGCATGGATAATACAATGAAAAAGTGTGAACACCGACAACTGGAATGAAATGTGTGATCATGTATATAATGTCGGTGGAAACACGTACTCCCCCAAGATTAGGCTTTTGGCCTAGCTTGGTAATCACCATCCGCGGCCTGCATAGTAGTCAGAGTGATAGCTCACGGAGGCTCTTGGTGCAACCACCTCAGCCCGCCAAGCTGCCTTGATCTCCGCCTTGTACGAGCGAGCCTCACTCTCAAGCACATAATGTCTTCTTTTGCTGTCAAAATCAAAGAGAGCAGACGCATGCAAAACAATAGGCACAATGGTTTCTTTATTAAACCTCAAGCTATAAGTATAATAAGTGATTTTGCCTTTAAGGAACTTATGGCGCTTCATGGCCTCAAAGTCTAAGTATTGAGTAGCTAATATGGGGTCATATGGCAGGGGTGTGGCACTAACCTCTTTAGCTAATCGAGAATCATAAATCCTACCATAAAAACAACCACTACCAACGCTATGTTGCAACCTACGTGCAACAATTGCTCCAAGATTATACATTTTAATTCCGGCCAGGGCAGTGTGTATAAGGCTCAAGTCAGGAGCACATAGTGTGCTACAATCTTGCTTGCTCACGATGCATTTGCCATTAAAGAGTGCAAAGTATTGAATTGACACTGGTGCGTGTCGGTCCTAAACAAACTGTTTAAAACCCCTATCCACGACATCTGGAACCGTCGCCAAATGAGTGTGGGCGATAGGGGGGTCCTTCCCACACGACCGAGAAACCATCGGGGATATGCCCTCCTGGCACACACGTTCAGCAAAATGAGGTCGTGTGCGACCGGCGAGCGCTCAAATACGGAAATACGTATAGTAGAGCTAAAAAATACAATTATACGATGAAATTGTTTCCATTCTCAAGTACATCCCACACAGTCAGTCCCCGCTAAACGTTTCCGTTCGTATGTACATCCCACATAGTCGCTCCAAGGAAAACGTTTTCGTTCACAGGTACATCACACACAATTTTTCTCGTTAAATCGTTTGTGATAGCGTTGCCATTGCACAACATATTAATAATTTTATCGTTTGCGCTATTGAATGCATCACACATGGTGCGTAGAAAGAAACTGTGTGGCAAAGGCTGCCTTACGCAAACAGCTTTCAACAGAAAGTCGTGTGTGCAGTGAAGATTGATCACACACGTAGTGGATCCTAGAAACATTTCTGATCTCCATGTATATCACAGACGTTTCACTTTTGCAAACCGTGTGCAGTGTAATCCCTATTTAATCCATAATTAATCCAATTAATCCCTAATTTAAAAATCACATGTTATGAATTTGAAAGTAGGCAATCACTTATTTCATATCCAACCATGTTTATTACAAATATAGGTTCAACCACGAATCCATAATTCAATGCACAGGTACATATACTGAAGAACTAAAGAAGCACCAAGTAAAGAATGATGAACCACATTTGTACTAAAGACTATAAAGAGAGAGACGAAAGACATTCTGGTTGCTAGAGAAGGTGAAGCGGAATGCCCATATTGTGCCCTCCTCCATGCGTAAGGCGCGCACGACTTGTAACACCCCAAAAATTTAACCAGGTTTTAGTTATTAAAATTTGGCCAAGAGTTTAAAAAAATTTGTCTGCAAGAATATCCCTGTTGTTTTCAAAACTTTTCTTTTAATATTAAGAAATTTTTCCCAAGTGGATCCTTCCAAAATATATTGGACTTATTTTCCCTCTCATTTAAAAAAACATCTCTCAATCAGGAGATTTATTTATAAAATTATTTCACCCTGAGCTTTATTCATTAAATGACTTGTTTTAAAATTTGGAGCTCTTTTTGAACTACAACCATTTGATATATTTAACTAAAAATTTCACCAAAAATTGGAGATGTCATTTGATGTTTTTAAATCACTTTTATACAAAAATATCTTTTATTTATGTAATAAATTTGAGCTCTGCATCAATTTTTCCTTCTCTGGTCCAGAGTGCATTTTGCACTACAACCCTTTTAAATAATTCTTTCTAGCCTCCACCAAAATTATGGGATATTGGTAATAGCCTATGATTCAACTTTATGCAAAAACCTAGTGCTGTTCTTTGAAAAATTTGAGTGAATCAACCTCATCTTCATTCTGGACCAACTGGATGGTTTGTACAGCAACCATATTTTTGCTTGCTCTTTAACCCTTGATTCTTTCTCCTACTTGTAGTCCTCCATGTTAAACCCTTAAGTCTAGGAGCATGCACCCTTTGGATCATTTTTGGTTCATGAAATAATGTCATTTATTTCCTGTCCAGAATTGTAGTTTTGCAAGACTTGCACTAACAAGTTTGTGCATTTCACCAACTAACCTCACCACCCTCTTGTACATCTAAAGAGACCCCAACCTGGAAGTTTTGGCTACCCCAAGAGATGCCTAGGTGCATGTGGCATTCTATCGAGCACCCTGTAGGCATGACCAGTTTTGACATGAGTTTTGGCATTGCACTGTGAGCTTGCACCTCTGATCAAACTAGCATGTCCACTAGACTCCCAGTTGCTCCTAACCTCGATCTGGTAAACCCCAACCTCACCTGCGACCTGTAGCATGCCGCGGCATTGTGTCGAGCATCTCCCGTGCGTGCACTGGACGCGCCCAGAGCGCGCGTATTGCACGATGCCGCGCTCGAGCCGACACGCTGGCCCCCCTGGCTTTGGCCCACACGGCAGCACCTCGCCACGCACTCCCCGCCTCGCAGCATCACGCCAAGCCACCCTGGCACGCTACAGCACCGCCGCCAGGGCATTCTTGGCGGCACACCGGCGTCCGCAGTGGCTCTAGCCACGGGCAGCGCCGCCCAAGCCCCTCCCGCTCGCCACCTGGCCCCTGGAGCAGCGCGAGCTCATCCGCAGCCATGTCCACTAGCGCTCGTCGCCGCCATGATGCCCTACAGCTACAGAAAGACGGTCGTCGACGAGCTCATCCGCGGCCGCCGCTGAACCGCCTCGACTCGCCTATATAAGGAGCCCCGAGCTCATCTCCGCACGCAGGCAGTCCCAAGCCACCTCCCGAGGACCCCCTTTGGCAGCCAATCGACCCGGGGAGGCCTCCTTCCTCATCTCCGGCGACTGCAGCCGCCGCCACTGCCCAGGCCCTGCCGGTGCCTCCAGAGCCTCCCCCTCTCCGTTCTCTTCGCCAGAAACCTCCTCATCCTCCCGTGAACCCTTTCCCCTACTCGATTTTGATCGGGAACCACCGTCGCCTCAAAACCACTTTACCACCGAAGCTTCCCTCCGCCGCGGAGCTCGCCGCCGGCGATTTCCTCCACCTCCGACGACCCTACGACTACCGGAGTGACCACCTCGCCCCCCTGAATCCGCTGGTGGCCTCAGCTTTCCGAACGGAGCCACCGTTTGCCGGCAATGATCGCCGGAGCCCCGCTCCACTCGGGCAGAGGAGGGAGACGACGCGGGCGACTGGTCAAACCTGACCAGTGGGCCAGGCGGGCCCACCGTCAAAGACCCAGCGCCGGTCCACGTGGTTAAGTGGAGGCGTAAAGGGCGCAAATACGTTTTCTCTGCACCGAAAGCGTAATCTCGTTTGAAACGTTTTCCTTTTCCTGATTTTATTAAAAACAGATTTTGACCACAGCTTGGACTATCTATAACTTTTTAAATATAACTCCAAATGAATTGATTCTTTTTCCTACCTCTCTCAAATTTCACCTAGTTTATTTTAAGATTTATTTGAAAAAAATTCAGAACAACTTTTGGTGCTGTTTTTATCTTGTGTGTTAATTCTTTTATATTGCTAAATTAGGATTTTTGAAGAGAGGAGAAATGTTTCAAGTTTTGGAGTGCACCCTGCCTTTCCACACATTGAAGGCAAGCATTCTGAACCCCGGCATAATATTTTTGTGTGTTCGATGACACGTTCATAACATCACCTCACTTTGGAGAAACTTGTTATTTCATGTGATATGATCATATGCATGGGTGCATGTTATTGATTTCCATGCTGTTGGAAATGGACACACTTGTGATGATAATCACCCTCATGTGCCTTGCATGCATACCGGCAGGAACCCGGGAAAACCTCTGCCTTGGGTAGGCATGAGTTTGTCGCCGGTCTCCGTCGGGACGGTTATGTCTGGTATGGCATGGCAAGGTGATATGAGCGGTGACTCTGTTGGTTGAAATATATTCGTCATGCTAATCATGCAGGGAATACTTAAACCTCCTGAGTCGACCGTAGATCGAGTCTTGTGCCAGTAACCCCCATACTTGTTTCGTACTACCACTCGTCTCTACAGCAAGTAGAGTACGGTTCAGTAAGTTGTCAACCTCTTTCTAGCACACACCGTACAGAGAGGCCATGGTGGAAGATACCGGTTGTAGCTGGTAGGCAGGCCACCTGGTCCGGGGGCATGGGTGTTTCCGGTTGGGACCGAGAGGGGAGGCCACCCCTTAGAGCGCCCGATATAAATTTGATCACATGCTACGCGAGGTTGTAGCCTCCCCACTTAGAGTTTGCTTAACAGGTGTCGTGGGTGATTCCAGACACGTGTGAGATAAGCTGGTGTGTGCAAGATAGGTGTGTTTTCAACAAAAAGACCGTAGACGGAATTAGTCCCGATGGACTAAAGAAATCCGTTACTCGTGGGTAAAGAGTACACCCTCTGCAGAGATTAAACCTATTCGAATAGCCGTGTCCATGGTTAAGGATTACAGTCTGGGATGGGTCAAGTGTCGGTCTTAGTGTCGGTCTTCGGAGGTGAAACTGTTAACCAGAACTAGAACTACTACCTGTGACTGGTGATAATTATGATTATTATTATTGTTGGCTAACCCGTGATATTATTGTTATTATCGAGTATCTCTGGGATGGTTCTACCTTCGGGATATTCACTATGATTGTTTATTTTAAAGCCCTTTATGTGGTGTCGCTCAGACGCCCGACTGTGGCATTTCTTTTAAAGCCCTTTGTGTGGTGTCGCTCAGACGCCCGACTGTGGCATTTCTTTTAAAGCCCTTTATGTGGTGTCGCTCAGACGCCCGACTGTGGCATTTCTTTTAAAGCCCTTTATGTGGTGTTGCTCAGACGCCCGACTGTGGCATTTCTTTTAAAGCCCTTTATGTGGTGTCGCTCAGACACCCGACTGTGGCATTTCTTTTAAAGCCCTTTGTG